>NC_054379.1:147094916-147127416 GCF_017654675.1 Xenopus laevis | reverse complement strand
TGCATACAAGTACAATATATACAGTAAATAAAAGTATACACAATGGAGATAGAGCTCTTTTTCTGCTTGATGACTTATGGCAACCCCTAAGCTTGGCTTCTCAACAGCTGCCCAGAGCACACTGAGCGTGTGCAGTATCATTGACACTACTAACAAAATCCAAGATGGGGAGCTCCTGTGCACAACTTTGCAGGCCTAGATTATTACTGTTGTATGGCTACTGAATGTTTACTAGTGCAGTAGGTTCACCACATAAAAAAAATTGCAAAACAGCGAAAATTCTCTGAAATTCATTAAAGTCAACTGGGAACACATTTTTTCACCCATTGGAGTCTATGAGCATCATTTTCATGGCAAAATTTTGCTTGTCACTACAAACGAATGCAAAAGCCTCCAATCTGTCAACATTTGCCATACACAACATGCTAGACCCTAGGTACTGAACATCATTAAACCTATAGTAATAATTATCTACATTATATATCTGTAATAAAACATCTACAAACTGGAACCAATACAGCACGAGACCCACATAATACTGTTCTGTCTTATTTTCTTCCAGTATCACATATAAACCAGGAGAAAACCAGGAGAATATGTTAAGTAAATGTATTCTTGCAAAATAAACTGGCTGTAAATGTCATTGAGCATGTACATTTTTTCCATCATTAGTTATGGATGACTCAGCTGTGAAATTTCTCACATTACACATTTGCTATCTGTTATATGACTCGCCATTACATTGAAAGGATTAAATAAAATCAGTAACTTGTAAGACTTGTTCAAAACGTAAACACTCTTTAGCTGAGTTATGAGATACATTTTGCCAAAATGCAATATTTCATCAGTTTGTTTTAAACCTGTTTCAAACAGTAGTGCTTAATAGGGGCATTTCGGTATATTGTGACAATTTGTAAGGATGTCCACCTAAAGCCAGGTAAAGACCTTTGTGCAAGAGCTACTACTCGCTCATTGCCAAAAAGTCTTAATTAAGTTGATGTTATACCAAATTCAACGACTTTATGGGGCCGATTCACAAAGGGTCGAATATCGAGGGTTAATTAACCCTCGATATTCGACTGGGAATTAAAATCCTTCGACTTCGAATATCGAAGTCGAAGGATTTTAGCGCAAATAGTGTTATCGAATGATCGAAGGATTATTCCTTCGATCGAACGATAAAATCCTTCAAATCGAACGATTCGAAGGATTTTAATCCAACGATCGAAGGAATATCCTTCGATCAAAAAAAGTTAGCCAAGCCTATGGGGACATTGAGTTCGGTAGCTTTTAGACGGTGAACTAGGGGGTCGAAGTTTTTTCTTAAAGAGACAGTACTTTGACTATCGAATGGTCGAACGATTTTTAGTTCGAATAGTTCGATTCGAAGTCGTAGTCGTAGGTCGTAGCAGCCCATTCGATGGTCGAAGTAGCTCAAAAAACACTTCAAAATTCGAAGTTTTTTTACTTCGAATCCTTCACTCGAAGTTAGTGAATCGGCCCCTAAATATTTTTGTAATTACAAGGGGTGTAATTTTTACTTTATTGACATCAAAACCAATATATATTACTTTTTTCCAAATATAACTACTGCTTCTAGTACTACATCACATATAAGATTTTGCCTGCAGATTATTATTTCTAATCACTTCTTCAAAATTATTTCATAAGTAAAAGGGAGACACTTTCAAATAAATGCAAAGCAGGATATACCTTGTAGTTTATTTTTGTGAATTCTTGCTTCACATTTTATACAATTTTATTTGCATAATTTTTATACTGTTATAATTTGAACCTGACACTCCAACAAGCCTTAGGGAAAGAAACAGAGTGTCAGTGGTGATGCTTTGCTTTGATTGGCAGCCAATTACTTGCATAATGTTCTTACTAAAGCCATGGTGGAGAGCTTTGAGGATTAATGTAATGCAAATATGAAGAATTGGGATGAAGTAAGGCAAAGAGGAAGAAGTTGTGCACCATATGGCTCCACAAGGTGGATAATGGAATGGAAATGTAATGGCTGTTGAATGAGAGTAAAATTTTTTAATGTGTTTTGAAATTTGTAAGATATAGATTACATTTACAATTCAAGAGTAGTGTGTACATCTTGTGCAATTTTGGAAGCAAATCACTAGTTTTTTTACCCATAATGCAGCATTGTCCCAATAATTCCTGTGTAATTGTAGCCACTCTAAATTGCATATACCACAATTGTGCACAACTGCAAGTTGTGTTGGGGTGATTCGATTGGAGCAACTGTGCTGTGTTTACTGCAATTGTGCCTGATTCACGAATATAGACGCAACTGGAAGGGGGTTATTTATCAAAGTCTGAATTTATCTCAACATTTACATAAACTGCCAAAAACTCTGATTACATCGCACAGGTCTTTTTGGTTTATTTATTATTAGATTTTCCCGAAAATGTGGTTTGCGGGAAAAAATCTGAATTTCACAATTTTTCCAGAAATCTTCAGGGTATTGCAAGAAACACAGCACATCAAAAAATCATTGGGACTTCTCCCATTGACTTATATGCAACCTTGAAAGGTCTGAGATGCCGGATTTTCTGATTCAGACTTTTACATCCTCGGGGTATAATAAATTCTGAAAAATGTGTGATTTTTCTAAAAGTCAGATTTTATACCAAAAAAATCACAAATATTTCAGGATTTTTGCATTCGGAGTTTAGTAAATAACCTCTTAAGTCTGCCTGTCATCATCTCCGTTGTTCGCTGTATGAATCACGTGCACAATTCTTTAGACGCAGCTGAGCTGTGCCTATTGACGCAAGGTCCAAAGGATATCGTGGAACTACTGCCCAACCTTAGATTAACACTGATTTGATCCGACAATCTATAAATATATAACAAATTGCAGATGTACATTGATTTGCCATTGTTTGATATAATATAAAGAGAAAATAACCACATTCTCTAATCATTCTGCATTCCACATATTTTTAAAAAAAAGAAAAGTATTTGCTGGACAGAAATCCAAAAGAGTTCTGGGCTTATACCTGATTAAAATAGTATCTCGTTGAGATTGATATAATACATTTGACAATATCCCTAGGGTAGCATATTGATCATAAGGTTACCGATTACTATGGGCAATCAATATGCACTGATAAAAATATTAATGTTTGTCTTTAACATCCATATTCCTATTTGTTTCTTAATAGTGACATTGTGCTTTTCCTTAATTATTTAAACAACACATAACACAAAGCCTTACGTCTATGTAAATGTTTATTTTCTGCTAAAAAACGTAAACGCAGAACAACAAAAGGTTGGAGAAAAATTAAGCAAGATGGTCCTTTCATATTCCAAAATTGCAGAAAGAAAGTAATTATAGAAATTGCAGCTTTCAAGTTCTGCAGTCATTTATGACATTGATCAATAGGGCTCCAGGGCAGGCTGCTTCATGTAGAAGGTCAGGTTGGAATTATAGGACTGCACACATTGTTTCTCTTTAAGTGATTTAAGGTTTGGCCTGAGTCACCAAAATAGAAAAGAAAATAAACTGAAAATATAAGATGTTTACTGCCCCTCAAAAAGCACAGCCTGAATGGCATGACAGTCTCCTTGACTGCGACTGCTGACAGAATAGTAAAACATGCACTTTGAAATTTAATTCAAATGACTCTTTTTATATGCATTTCTTTTTAAGCATTCTCCTTGTTTATTTCTTTAGCATATATCGAAAGCATTAGCCCTTCAGATGGACATAGACAAGGGCTTTTTTTTAGATACGTGCCCGGCAGTTAGCTTGTCTGGGGCCTTAACATGGATCCAAAAAACTCTTGCATTTACACAAATTTTCTCGACAATAATTGCATTCTATTTGTGATTTAAAACAGGAATATCTTGATTAGGGAAGCGCTTTTTGTTTAACTAAAACTTTATTTCGTTTAAGTCTATCAAAATTTTTGTTAAGGGATATGGGAAACGGGATGCTAAATTTTGGCCAATTTAGCATCAGCCAGTTGGGAGGTATTGTTATATTAGAACAAATCTCTCCAAGCAGCCTTCAATGAAAACACTAGTGCAATCACTTCTACGGCAACTGATGACTGGAATTGTGACATTCCATCTTTACAAGCAACAATTGCCAGGCAAGTGATTGCAGGGGATTGACAATTTAATAAAAATAATAAATAAAGTGCCCAAAATCACCATCTGTGTTCCATTGTCTTTAAAAGAGGGACATTTTTTATGTATAGTTTTATGTATCGTCAATAAGCATTTACTTTCATTTTACCTTCCCATTGATTCCAACGCATTTCAACAAATTTTTTCTGATTCACAGCATTTTTCTGTGGTTTTGTAAATGTTTTTGGTGACGTGAAATAGGACATTTCTGCTCATTGCTAATTATTAACCATTATGCAAATGAGGAAATATATGTCAAAGGTTTTCCGAAGTTTCCTCGTGAGGCAACTTTGGGCAACTTTGGAAAATGAAGTGCTCCGAGTGCAATTTTCATTTGCAGGGCGACTAATCTCCCCGAATCTGCCCATGTGTCTCTCCCCCTTAGAGTTTTTGTATACCTCAAATGAACTTAAATGAACTCACAATTTGAATGGTTTTCTAGCCCAGAGTGCCCTCCATTTCTTTTGATAAATTATGAGTAAACCATTAATCAATTTTATTCATTTAAGTTTTTATATTCGGATTTTTTAATAAATGAGGTAACATTTGTGATTTTTTTATTGTGAGTTTACTCAAAGTATAAAACATTATTAATTCTATCTATTTTATATATATGTATAAGTATTAAAGGAAAACTATACTTCTGAACAATGTATATAGTGTCTCTATAAAAAATATTTGCATAAAATAGCTCATAGGTAAAACCCTGATTCATTTAAATCAACTATTTTCATAAAAATATTATTTTTTTTAGCAGTATGTGCTATTGGGTAATCCAAAATTGTAAATTGTCATTTTAAGAACTAAGGTCTGCTCCCAGGATCATTATATTTGCAGTGCATACAAACAAATCAAGGTCACACATACATCAAGGTCACATGAGCTAATTAATGGTAAATGTTCTGTCATTTACTCACACACTGTTACAGTAAGAGCTACATTATTTCTGGTCTGGTGAATTCTAAGACAGCACACAGACCATCACAAAATGGCGGCTCAAGATGTAAAAGGGCAATATTTACTGATATATATTCCAATTTTGTAATATTCATCAATAGGACATTAAGGTGGTTCTTTACTAAAATCTGCATTTATCTCATTTTATTTTTTAATAAACAAGCTCGACCAAAACTCCCAACCACGATTTTGCCTAATTCATCATTAAAATAACTCGAATAAGTCGAATCATGAAAAGAATCTAACAAAACCCAAATCATTCACTTTTTTCAGACTTTTCTCCTGAATAACTCGATTTTTTCGGGTTATTGTCCCGAAAACCCAGAATTTTTTGGATTATCGGGCTAAACCCAGCACAGACCATGATATCTTCAAATTGGGATAGGGACATCTGCCATTGACTTATACATGACCTCAACAGTATTGAGATGCCAGATTTTTGGATTCCGGCTTTTTGCAGCATCGGGGTATAATAATTCTCCGAAAATTCTGTTTTTTTACACAAAAAAATTGAGTTTTTGCCCCAAAAAGCCCAACCAGAAAAATTTGAGTTCTAGTAAATAACCCCCCTAATATCATATAAACTATCTGTTGGTTAAGTATTCACTTTGGAAGTATAGTCTCCTTTAATTTACACTATGTACTGCATAAAGTAGGCAGAGGTAAAGCTAATCTAGTTGCTAGGACCATGTATCCAAGCAATGGTGTTGCCATAATTCAAGAGATGGCTTTAATTGAAAGATAATCAATAAAAACGGAATAACAATAAATTAAAAAGCAATTTCAGGCTGGAGAGAAACAGCACTGGAAGCAAACAACTGAAAAACATGAAAGGTAAAAAGGAAAAGAATTTGAAAAGCTGCCTAGAATTTGCCCATATAAAATATATTGAGCTTTCATTTAAAAATAAACTCATGTGAGCCAGACACATATAAAATCCCCAGATCGAATGGCTAATTAGGATTTAATTTTGATACATGCTGTGCATTGGATTGGATTGGATTTTACACTGTCACTTAGGAATCATTACAGGCTGGTAAAATTCTACTTACTTTTGGTACAAATGGCAAATAGCACAGGATTTTACAGAATTATTTTCACCTTGAGAGAGAGATGGTTATTCAAGAAGTGTTTAGCTTTAAACAAATTTTGAAATAACCTGGATCACGATTGATGCATGTTTCCCTGGTATGCAGCATAGAAGTGCGGATAATGATGTATAGCAGGTCAAAAAATTGCCGACATTCTCTTCCTACTAGGGAGTCAGCTATTAGACAACACAGAAAAATCATGCCACAGATGGGATGCAGTGCTTGTAAGTAAATCTAAGCTTTTATGCAAACCTTTTCCCTGACCAGGAGGTAGACATAATGTCCATTCACTTTACAGTCCAATCTGCCAATATGTATGGGCCCATTTAGATAGAATTCTTCTCTTGGCTTTAACAGTATGTGGGATGCCCTGCAGAGATGAAGGATTTAGTAGACACATAAGTCTGACATCATTGTTTCTACAGCTTCTTCCAAGATAACAAAGGCAATCCATAAAGAGCTCTTGGGTTTTTCTATTGTAGACTCCCCTGAACACTGGCTAATAAGTATGTATGACCATAATTAATCCTCCATGTTCTCTTTTTTTACTCGTCTATGTTAATTATATTTATACTTCTGTACTGTGATGCTTGCTGGAATCAGTTGTGCTACAGCGGATTAAGTTCCTGTGCTAATCCCTTACAGTTAAAACTAAGCCTATATGTGTGTATGAATATCTCCAGTCATTGCATGCATGTGAATGCATATATCCACACATACGTGTTTATCTACTAGAATGCCAACATGAAGTAAATGTAATACTACATACAGTATCTCTGTGTGAATAAACTGATACATATATCAGGGATCCATTATTTGAAAAGCCATTATCCAAAAATTTCTGAATTATTGGAAGGTTATCTCCCATAGACTCCATTTTAATCAAATTATTCAAATTTTTGATGATTTTTCTTTTTCTCAGTAATAACACAATAGTAGTGATGAGCGAATTTTTTTGGCAGCCATGGAATCCAGGCAAAATTCTGCATTTCGCCATTTGCAACTTTTTCCACGAAACTGTGGCAGAACTTTGCAGCAGACAAAAGTCGACAAGACAAAAAAGTTGCCATAAGAAATAACGCCCATTGACTTTAATGCATTTGGACAAAAAAGTCGCAGAGACAAAAAAAAATTGGCACAAGAAAAAAACTCCCATTGACTTTAATGTATTTGGAGTGAGAATAATTTCAGCGCGCAAAAAATTTTTGATGCCCATTGAATTCAATCCATTTCACATATTTTTTGCTGTTTCACAAATTCTTTCGCAGGTTCGTGAATTTGCCGGCGAAGCGAAATGGGACAGATTCACTCATCGATATGAAACATTTAATGAAACTCATCGATATGAAATGACATGTTTAAATGGTTTTTAAGTAGACTTAAGGTATGGAGTGATTGGTGAATTAATTTGCCAGTCATGGATTTGAGGCAAATTACTGCATTTGAAGAACAGATAAGATTAAAGGTGTGATTTAAGGCCAGGTAATTAAAAAGTATACAGTTTTATTACACATCATAATACTTCCATTTAAAATCTGGCCAGCCAGGAACACAATAAATAGCGATTTAAAAAAAAAAATAAAAAAAAATATATATATATATATATATATATATATATATATATATATATATATATATATATATATATATATATATATATATATATATATATATATATATATATATATATATATATATATATATATATATATATATATATATATATATACTGCAGGTAGGTGGTCACTTGTTTAAATGTTAAATAGATATTTTTCTCCTAGGTAGTAATATGTGGTTACCCCAATTTTTGTAGTCACAGTTGGGCAATGTGAATAAAAGTCAATTAAAAGTCCTTTAACTTGGAAAAACGTGTGTGGGTTGTAGTTCTCCAAATCAGGCAAATTGGTATATTAGTATTTAAACAAGATGAAAAAACTGAGAGATGCAGTTCTCCAGTTCTCCAGTAATGAAGTACATGGTAACTCTCCCAGTGGGTTAACAGGCTATAGCTGGAGGATATAAATAAGAGAGATTTTCCAAAGGGGTTAACTGGGGCGTCCCACTCACCCCCTCTCCTTCCAACTGTAAAAAGCCCCCAACCAATTAAGATTGATCTCACCAGATCCTGCGTCCCAGTTTCTCCATGAGGGCACAGCTGGGCACCAACTTTGAGTGATGAATCACCTAGCGTTATCTCTCTCTGCCTGTTCACCAAGTCACCACTCTGGAGGTACCTTTTCACGAAGATCCAAGATGGCGCTTGATGTATTTCAGGGCGTGCATTCCACTGCAGAACACATATCTCCGAACTCTCGCAACGATTTTCACCAATCTACCGATTTCATGTTTTTCATGATTTCCCGATTCACAAAGTCCCGGCAGACTGCTGATTTTCATGATCGTCACGATTTGGGATAGGAATAAAAAGGACAGTTTTTCCACCTTAGGAGTGACCCCACTTAGATGCTGCGACGCGTTTCACCTCTGTAAGGATTTCTCAAGCATTTCCGTGTTTTGGCCACCGGCGAATGTTTTAGTGAAACTGCAGCAAAAATTTGCCTGGGAAAAATTTGCTGCTTCAAAAAACAATTTGTTGCACGTCAAAATTGACGTGTGCATAATAATTGTTGTGCTTCAAAATTATTCGGACACTCATTGACTTTAATGCATTTGGACAAATAGTGGCGCATCAAAATTATCTTGACGCCTTTTGACTTCAATGCGTTTTGTGAATATTTGGGCAATTTGCCCATCACTAATGGAGATCCAAGTTAGGGAGGCTGATTTTCTAATCTTCTAATTTAAGTTTTTTTTCTGAAACACCATCTAAAACTGGGAGGCCTATTTATGAAAAAATCTATTTGTGTAATTTTAGAGGTTTTTTCTATTCTAAATAAACACAACAATAGAAAAAAGAATGCTACCTTATTTACTAAAAAATCAGAATATAAAAAAAAATTAAATGTATAAAATTGTGGGAAAAAAACACTGAATACCTTAAATTTGTGTTTTACTCATCATTTTTAGCAAATTTACATGCTGACAAAAATTGAAAAACAAAGAAAACTTAAATTAAATAAATAAATACATTTTTCGCTAGGACAGTTCCTGTTGACTTCTACATGATCTTACAAGATTTTAGATGCTGAAGTTTTACATTTAAATTTTTTGTTTACTTTTACCTAGGAAATATTTAATGTTTTTTAAACCATTATTTACATTAATGATTTATAGCTCAAAAAAGGGAAAATACAAATATTGATAAATAATCCCCTTGATTATGTTAATTTACACAATATTGCCATTACAATCAGATTCATAGATCACTTTTTATGAATTTTTAATGTAGATTGAAATAGTTTGAATGTTGAATATTCCTCCTATGGACTTATAAAGAAGTATCGCAGGATTTGGGCTGCTGAATTTTAAAATCATTCACATTCTTTTTAGATCTTTTTGAATGATAAATCTTAACTTAAGTTTGGAAAACTTTTATTACAAATATTCAAATTAATTTTTTTATTCTGAGATTTTTCTGGAACTGTTGGCAAAAAGTTGAATTTGAGTTTTAATAAATTAGCCCCTAAATATATACTCTACTTCCTTGAAGGAGTGGGGAGGTGCTTACAAAATTAATTTAGACAAAGAAAGATGTCATCAAATACTAAAGTATGTAGTGACTGAAAACAAACAGACACAACCACACAAAGCTTTAAAGTCAACCTTTTTCTTCTTAACCTAAAGTTAATTGCTAATCAAGCATAACTAGATGTGAATGAATCTGTGATGATTTCAATTAAGGTTATGACATTTTGGATGACTCAATGTCATTTAACTTTCAACTCATATAAATAAATATTGGATTCAAGATTAATTTAGTATGATGGTTGGTGAGATATTAGTGCTATTTGACCACATTCATGAATGGATCATTTCAGTGATAACATAGATGACATAGATAGACCAGCATGTTCATTATCCAGGTCGCTACTAGACAAAAGTGTGGCTAATTTAGTTGAAGTAGCAATTTTATTATTATTATTATTATTATTGTTATTATTATTATGTAATTATAAATGCCAACATATTCCACTGTATTGTACAATAAATGTTGAGGTTGATCAGCTCTGCTTTTCTTATTCTGGACAGACAGCATAACAAAAGCCCAAACAAATGCTGTATCTTCTAATTGGACAATATTATTGTAACCTTATCTTGGCCCAAAACGTATCTTGGCCCAAAAGCTCATATGAACATTGAATACATTAAGACCCTTGCAATTTTGTGTGGACAGAGTGGTGTTGTGTATTTAGGACACCATATGTGTCTTTTGCACACAAGGGTAAGTAATGCACGTAGTACACAGTAATCAATGATGTAGATGGGTTTCAGCAAAATTCAGATGCAGAGCTGAACACTGGCACCACTGTAGAGAACCACTATGACAGTACAGGGCCGATTCACAAAGGGTCGAATATCGAGGGTTAATTAACCCTCGATATTCGACTGGGAATTAAACTCCTTCAACTTCGAATATCGAAGTCGAAGGATTTTAGCGCAAATAGTGCGATCGAACGATCGAAGGAATATTCCTTCGATCAAACGATAAAATCCTTCGAAATCGAACGATTCGAAGGATTTAAATCCAACGATCGAAGGAATATCCTTCAACCAAAAAAACTTAGGAAAGCCTATGGGGACCTTCCCCATAGGCTAACATTGACTTCAGTAGCTTTTAGATGGCGAACTAGGGGGTCGAAGTTTTTTTCTTAAAGAGACAGTAGTTCGACTATCGAATGGTCGAATAGTCGAACGATTTTTAGTTCGAATCCTTCGATTCAAAGTCGTAGTCGTAGTCAAAGGTCGTAGTAGCCCATTCGATGGTTGAAGTAGCCCAAAAAACACTTCGAAATTCGAAGTTTTTTTACTTCGAATCCTTCACTCGAAGTTAGTGAATCGGCCCCTACATGTTATATTGTTGGCTAGTTACCTAGTTCAAGGGGTTTCCTGACTTCACTCTTCTTACTGGTGCATTTTTCCCCAGGTTCCCCAGCAAGCATCCAATTTGGTCAGAAGATCAAGGGCAAAGAATGAGAGACTTGGAATCTCATTTCTTTAAAGTTTAACAGGAAATGGTCTTAGTTCCACGAACCAACAGGAGAATAACTATCCCACCCAAGTTTCTAGAGGACTTAAGAAACAGGTGGTAAATAGTCCAGTAGTGGATTTATCAAGCCACAGGGGAAGTTACCCTATAGACCTCTACACCATATACATATGTTGGATAAGTGGAAAGATTTAAAAATACTTATTCACCTTTTTCAGCTGGTCTCTTTAAGAAACCCAGAGAATATCCAAGCAAACAGAAGAAGCAATGCTAACCACTCTTGTCACTGCTGTGCATGCATCAGGTATTTCCATATATCCTGCTCTCTTGACTTATTGGTTAATGCTACACTGAGGTCTCAAACCACTTAAGTAGCTAATTGTGTTTCACGAAAGATTTTTTTTCCAGTGACACTTTTCCTTTAAAGAGATATTATCAGAAGACGTATGAGGCTGAGATTATGACTTTTTTTTGTAATGGAAGGTAATTAAGATTTCCAAATGATAATGCATACAAATAAGATTTATCTCGGTGTATGGGGACCTTAGCATTAGCATTTCAGGAAAGCTTGAGAATATATCACTTACCTTCTGAAGACAGCTGGCTATGAATAACATAGGTGAATGATCAACCAGGGTACAGCAGAGGGTTAATGCAATTATAAGGGATTTTAGGGCACACTGAATGAAGCTACAATAAATATAATATGGAAATCATACATAGAAAAGGCACATAACATAAAAAATGTACAACACCTGCTCACCTTCTGTCTCAGGCCATAGATTATTTATCAGCATTTGGGTCTCTGCTCATGCATTTGGTTTTTCCTGTCAGCATGTAACATCAACATTTTTCTTCTATCCCCCATTTCTCCCTATGTCCCTATTCTCCTTAAGATCTTTGATACTTCTTGTGCTGTGCTCTCCTGACCTCTATCTTAACCATATTCTCCCTGTCTTCCCCTGCTATTCTGCCTCCTATGGTCTCCAACTGTCCCTTTTACTCCCTACTGTCATTTCCCCTCATGAAACACATTACTAGTGATGGGCGAATTTATTCGCCAGGCGCGAATTCGCGGGGAATTTGCGCGTTTCGCCGCCAGCGAATAAATTCGCGAATCGCCCGCGAAAATTCGCGTCAAAAAATTCGCCGGCGTCAAAAATTTTTTTTCGAAAAACGGACGCCGCCGCAAAAACCGGGCGCCGGCGTCGGAAAAACGGGGGCCGGCGAATTTTTCGGCGAAGCGAAACGGCGCAAATTCGCCCATCACTACACATTACCCTCCACCTTTTTTATTTTCCCTAACATTAGAAAAAAGATGCGTTATGCAGAAAATCTACCCTTGTGCACATATGAATTTAATATAGCTTTGGTAAGCCACAAAAGTATTTAGTGTCCCTACCAGTAGAATTAAATGTTGCTTTTCTATGTGGACCACATTCAGTTTAAATATCACACTAATAATCTAATAATCAATGGAAAGTCTGACATGCACCTACAGTAAATTTCAGCAATTACCATTACATATGGACTGAATGGATAAATTGTAAATAGGTAAAATATTGTATCTATAGAAGCGAAGGTTAGTGCTACTGCCACATAAACATAAAAATAAATAAATATGGTACCACTTAATGAAAAAGTATTAAATCAAAAAATGCCAATTTAAGTAAAGAATGAAGGAGAAAACACCCACAGTTCACTTCAGTCCCAAGGTGCAAAGTCAAAATTACTGTGTCCGAACGGAATGTGAGGGTCTCCAAAAATACGAAAACAAATGTAAAAAAGTAGAAAATGTATTAGGACATGATACCTAACGCGTTTCGTGCCTATTGGGGCACTTACTCATATGAGTAAGTGCCCCAATAGGCACAAAACGCGTTAGGTATCATGTCCTAATACATTTTCTTCTTTTTTACATTTGTTTTCGTATTTTTGGAGACCCTCACATTCCGTTCGGACACAAAATATTGTATCTGCCTTACAACTTTAGACTACCAGAGTGGCTGTGCGATGTGGGGCTTATTTGCCAAAATTCAGATTTCAGATTTCATGAATCAAATTTTTATCACTAAAACTTGAACATTTGAGATTTATAAAACTCTGGCAAGTAAAAACCACTCAAGGTCCTATATAAGTCAATAGGATATGCACTGATCCTATTGGTCCATTTTTAACCATTCAAACATTTAGGGGCCGATTCACTAACTTCGAGTGAAGGATTAGAAGTAAAAAAACTTCAAATTTCGAAGTGTTTTTTGGGCTACTTCGACCATCGAATGGGCTACTACGACCTTCGACTACGACTACGACTCGAAGGAATCGAACTTAAAAATCGTTTGACTATTCGACCATTCGATAGTCAAAGTACTGTCTCTTTAAGAAAAAACTTCGACCCCCTAGTTCGCCATCTAAAAGCTACCGAACTCAATGTTAGCCTATGGGGAAGGTCCCCATAGGCTTTCCTAAGTTTTTTTGATCGAAGGATATTCCTTCGATCGTTGGATTTAAATCCTTCTAATTGAACAATTCGAGGGATTTAATCGTTCGATCGAAAGAATAATCCTTCGATCGTTCGGTCGCACTATTTGTGCTAAAATCCTTCGACTTCGATATTCGAAGTCGAAGGATTTTAATTCCCAGTCGAATATCGAGGGTTAATTAACCCTCTATATTCGACCCTTTGTGAATCGGCCCCTTAGAGGCACATTTATCAAAGGTCAAATTTTCAAATTCATGTGAGTTTTTAAAAACTTCCCAAAACTCCCAAAAATTCTAAATTTGACAAATCAAAATTTATTAAAAAAAAATCAAATTTTTTAAACTGTGAATGGAATCGACCCAAAAACCCGAATCAAATTTGAATTGATTCAATTTGAATATTAAAAACTCAATTCGAGTTTTTTTTACAAAAAAAAACTTGAATGTTAGGAAGGCTGCAAACAACTCAAAATTGATCCCTGGACTTCTCCCATTGACTTAAACAGCAATTCGGCAGGTTTTAGGTGGAGAATAGTCAATTTCAAGTTCTTAAAGGGCCAGAGTATGATAAATCTCAAAGATCGAATTTGAATTTTTTTTAAAAAACTCGAATCAAATTTTAATAACTCCCTAGTCAGATTTGACAGTTTTGACCATAAAAAAAATTTAAATTTTCAATTTGACCCTTGATAAATCTGCCCCGTAGAGTTTTTAGACTTTTATAACACAAGGCCAGATTCAATTAAGTGAGAAAAAGGTTTATCACATGTAAGGCATGGACGGAATCCGATTTGAGATGTAATTCAATTCACGTTTTATAATATAAAAATTCCATTGAAGTCTATGGGAAAGAACTGGAACTGAATTTGGAGAAAAGTTTTTTCTCCTCAAATTGAATCTCATCCATGAGTTTTCACCATGAGATAAATTTTTCTCACTGAATTTAATCTGGCCCTATATGTTGTAAATATGGGGAGTAACACTTTTAAGTTTGACATGCGGGGATGCCATGAGCAGCCAAAGTATTTTATTGAGACACTACTTCTGTGTGGCATTCAAGATCCCTTAATTTCTATTATTTTGTCATTCACAGCCACCATGCTTATAAATGTTAGGCCAAATAATACATAAAACGTTGTGCAAAAAAAGCAAAAGAACAAGATTGACATATGAGTATTTGCTGTCAATTTATGAGACCGCTAATAAAATAGATGAAAATCCAGTAACTATACAGCAAATCCATAAACAGTAAATGCGGTGGCGATAACACACATTAAAATGGGATATTGATCACAAATTAGTAGAAGCTGAGTTAAATGCATCTTTACACTTAGGATTTGCTCCCAAAGGAATGAGTAAAGAACTGAAATGTAATAAGCTCCTCGAATGAACAAATCATATGAGGATTACACTGCAACACAAGAATGAATAGAAAATGCAAAAGATAATGGAAAACAATTATTGTGGCTTATGTTACACCACCTGCTTATTCCTTTTGGATATTATGTCACTGATTGCTTAACACGGATGTGATAGGGCCAATAAGGTGACAGAAGAGAACATGTAAACCGAGGCGGAAGTGATATCTAGCATGGAGAAAGTTCATATTAATGGGACAAGATTCATAGCCACTGTTTGCCATCTGTGAACATATCCTTATCAACTGTGATACCTTTCCTCTGGTGGGATCTGACTGAATCCTAATCCCAATGATTAATTCCAAGGGTAGCAATTCTGCTTGCTTTCTTGTTTCTCCTTTGCTTTTGATGTACGGCACCATTAATGCAACAGCTCTTTATTTCCCCTTGCCTCCTGTTATTCTAGAGATTAGAAATAAAAATGCATGTCTTTTTCTGCTTTTGTAATTGTTCCTTGAATGTTTAATATAGTCTTCAGTCATCCTTGGACCTCCAAATTAGGAAAATGTCTACATGTTGATGACAGCCTCTGAATGCACCTTTGAAACCATCTAATTACGTTTTAGTTAAGGAAAGCCATTTAGATTACTCTTCACATTCTGCTTTTGGAACATTTAAAGCTAAAGTTAAAGTAGTAGAGAACCAGCCATGTTTATGCTTGTGCCAATGTGACTGACAAACATAATTTCTAATCATTTTCTTTGACTGAGCAAATTACTACAATTAGTAACTTAGAACTGTACTATAAATTATTCATACAGCCATAATGTCTGATGTTTAAACACTAGTGGCATTAGAGCTGGCTTCAGTTTAAGTGACAATAATCCATTCATTGCCTGTGAAGAATAACGGGAAAGGCACGTGCTGCTTTGTTATGTAAAAATGTTCTTTCTTGGAAAGTGTGGCTCTTGTTAGTCAAGCTACAGTTTTAGTGGCTTTTAAAAATCAATGGATGATCACTGGGAGGTTTACTAATATTGATTGTAGGGTGCATTGTTTATCAAGAATTCTAAAAGTGTACAGAAGCATACGAGACATAGTTACTGTACATGACATTTATCAAATTGACTGATCACTCAAGGATGTCACACAAATGTCTCTGATTTGGCATTGGGATATAGTTGTTTACGAGACTAGATTCCTGCCATAGTATCTTAATATGTGCCCACTATTGATATAATGTGTTTGAAATGTCCCACTAGTATTACCAGCAACAGGAATACACTGGAAGTACATTCAAGATTGCTTATTATGTAATGCTAGCGTGTTTTTATTATAGAATCTGCTTCCATTATAAGCAAACACTTTACAATAAATTACAATTGAAATATGGAAGGTAAACTCATGGGTTCAGTAACACTACACATTTATTCTTATTAATTTGTCAAATATGTCATTATTATTAAGTATATTAAGGGGGTTATTTTTCAAAGGTCGAGTTGGTGAGGTTTGTTATACCTCAAATAAACTTACAACTTGAATGTTTTCTAAATTATGAAAAAACTTAAATGTAAAAAACTTGATTTTGGGTTGAAAAACCTGAGTACTCTAATTAATCGAGTTTTCCGTAGAAAAAAACTCAAAACATCTTCAAATGGTTCAAGGGACCCCTGCCATTGACCTCTACATGGCCTTGACAGGTTTTACCTGGAGTTTTTTTCAGATTCACGATATTTCCAGCTTCAGGGTATAATAAATCTCAAAAAATTTGAGTTTTTTTTTTAACCAAAAATTGGTGTTTTGAATAAAAACTACCCTTAAAAAAACTAAAATTTTTCTGGAAAGCACAACTTCACCTTTTATAAATCTGCCCCTCAATGTTGAAATTGGACACAGATTTTAATTTATACACCAGAAAACAAAATATAAATTGTGTTAAACTGGCAACACATTGGTGGATCAGTCAGATATTTAAAATTGTGATCAAACACACATGGATAGTCAGATTGTTCTGATTCATCTGATCTGGCCGCTATCTGGTGGGTTAGATCACTATGGGGCAGATTTATCAATGGTCGAATTTCGAAGTAAAAAATACTTTGAAATTCAACCATCGAATTTAAATATATCGAATTCGAACTTTTTTCATCGAATTTAGGTTTTCTGCGGTCTTTTTTAAAGAGACAGTACTATCGAATGGTCGAAAATTCAAACTATTTTACTTAAAATCGAATTCGAAGTCGTAGTAGCCTATTCGATGGTCGAATTATCAAAGAAATTACTTTGAATTTCGAATTTTTTTACTTCGAAAATTCCCTCAAATTCACTTCTACCCTTGATAAATCTGCCCCTATGTGAAAGTGTATACGGAGGTGAAATAAGTTTATCTCAAAATGTAAATAGTTTAGGCGATATCTAAGTGAGCCACCAGGGGGAACCAGCCACAATGGTGGGCCTAAAGGGGAGGATTGCCCTTATATAAGCAAGTGCACAAGCTAGGCACCTTCCTTTCAGCCTAATAGCCTTTCAGCCTAACATCTTCAACAGGCTAGACAATAATAACTGAGTCACACCAGATGGGTATGTGTTCCTTTATAGGGCGAGACGTGAGCTGCTCACTCTACAGGTGAGAGGTAGATAGGATAGCCAGCAAAGACAGCCTGTGTCCCAACAAGGAGTTAATATTGTGCCCCAGTTAGGGAAGTGAGCATGTAGGGTAGGTTAGTGGCAGCCTAGAGGAGCTGTAGTGAGACAACTTGGTGGAGCTTTGGCCACTATATGCTGGACACCTTGAACCCCTTTTTTATTTTCATTCTACTTTTCAGGGCAGTCTTTCCAAAGAATTGGGTCTGCTCATTACACCCCCATCTTACTTTTTTTAATATCAATCAATCCTAATTCTCCGTCAGGTTTATTATAGGTGACAAGTTAATAAAAGTTGGAAGGTTGGCTGCTGGTCTATTAACCATAGTAAGGAATCAGTAAGTAGCTTTTATTGGTCAGCTGTTTGGAAACAAACATTTCATTGGTTGCTGAGAGTTACTAGTCCTGGGCAAGCACTGCACCTTTTATTAGATTGTCCTGATAGAACCTTTTCCATCTCTCATTTATTAACTTCAAGTAATTTATTTTAACCTAAAAATTCAGAACCCAAAAATACGAAAAATGATTCAGCCCTAGGTGCTTCACTGGTGCCTTTTAAATGTAAGCCCAACAGCAGTTAGTCTTAGCACCTTCATTTTGTGTGGGAATGTGTTACCTTTAACAGTATCAAATCCTGCAGAAAAATCTAAATATAGCGCAATTAGTAGAAGAAACTTTCTTTTAAACAAATTTGTTGATCTTAATGTTGTAAAAAGAACTGCAAACTTTTCAGATGCTTTTTTAAATATTTATTTTATTTCTACATGTTGCATATTTTGGCATCAGGCAAATCTTTTAAGTGCATCAATAGCTATGCCTCCATCACTTATAGCTTTGATTAACTGGACAATTTTGTAATAGTACTGAAGAATAGGGATGTAGCGAACGTCGGAAAAAAAGTTCGCGAACATATTCGCGAACTTGCGCAAAAACGCGAGCGGTTCGCGAACGGTTCGCGAACCCCATAGACTTCAATGGGAAGGCGAACTTTAACATCTAGAAAAGACATTTCTGGCCAGAAAAATGATTTTAAAGTTGTTTAAAGGGTGCAACGACCTGGACAGTGGCATGCCAGAGGGGGATCAAGGGCAAAAATGTATCTGAAAAATCTGCCTGTGTGTGCTTGGAAGAGATAGTGTAGGGGGAGAGCTGTTAGTGATTTCAGGGACAGATGATAGTAAGTTTGCTGGCTAGTAATCTGCTTGATACTGCTCTGTATTGGAGGGACAGAAGTCTGCAGGGATTTGAGGGACATTTTAGCTTAGGTAGCTTTGCTGGCTAGTAATCTACTGTTCTCTTTAAACAACTGCCATACGTTGACCTTGTAGGCATTGTTTGCCCAGTTTTTTTGGACGCAGCCACTGAAGCACAGTTGCCATAAAAAATATGCCATATAAATGCTGAAAATAGTCATTTTTCGCCATACGTTGACCTTGTAGACATTGTTTGCCCAGTTTTTTTGGTTGCAGCCACTGAAGCACAGTTGCCAGAAAAAATATGCCATATAAATGCTGAAAATAGTCATTTTTTGCCATATACGTTGAGTCAACGTATGGCAAAAAATGACTATTTTCAGCATTTATATGGCATATTTTTTCTGGCCTCTGTGCTTCAGTGGCTGCGGCCAAAAAAACTGGGCAAACAATGCCTACAAGGTCAACGTTGTTGACCTTGTAGGCATTGTTTGCCCAGTTTTTTTGACCGCAGCCACTGAAGCACAGAGGCCAGAAAAAATATGCCATATAAATGCTGAAAATAGTCATTTTTTTGGTCGCAGCCACTGAAGCACAGTTGCCAGAAAAATTATGCCATATAAATGCTGAAAATATGCATTTTTTTTGGTTGCAGCCACTGAAGCACAGAGGCCAGAAAAATTATGCCATATAAATGCTGAAAATATAAATTTTTTTGGTTGCAGCCACTGAAGCACAGAGGCCAGAAAAATTATGCCATATAAATGCAGAAAATATGCATTTTTTTGGTCGCAGCCACTGAAGCACAGTTGCCAGAAAAATTATGAGTCAACGTATGGCAAAAAATGACTATTTTCAGCATTTATATGGCATATTTTTTCTGGCCTCTGTGCTTCAGTGGCTGCGGCCAAAAAAACTGGGCAAACAATGCCTACAAGGTCAACGTCGTTGACCTTGTAGGCATTGTTTGCCCAGTTTTTTTTGACCGCAGCCACTGAAGCACAGTTGCCAGAAAAAATATGCCATATAAATGCTGAAAATAGTCATTTTTTTGGTCGCAGCCACTGAAGCACAGTTGCCAGAAAAATTATGCCATATAAATGCTGAAAATATGCATTTTTTTGGTTGCAGCCACTGAAGCACAGAGGCCAGAAAAATTATGCCATATAAATGCTGAAAATATAAATTTTTTTGGTTGCAGCCACTGAAGCACAGAGGCCAGAAAAATTATGCCATATAAATGCTGAAAATATGCATTTTTTTGGTCGCAGCCACTGAAGCACAGTTGCCAGAAAAATTATGCCATATAAATGCTGAAAATATAAATTTTTTTGGTTGCAGCCACTGAAGCACAGAGGCCAGAAAAATTATGCCATATAAATGCTGAAAATATGCATTTTTTTGGTTGCAGCCACTGAAGCACAGAGGCCAGAAAAATTATGCCATATAAATGCAGAAAATATGCATTTTTTTGGACGCAGCCACTGAAGCACAGTTGCCAGAAAAAATATGCCATATAAATGCTGAAAATAGTCATTTTTTGCCATACGTTGACCTTGTAGACATTGTTTGCCCAGTTTTTTTGGTTGCAGCCACTGAAGCACAGAGGCCAGAAAAAATTAAACCAGTAGGGTTTGCACCCTAGTTTGTAACGGTGGCGGAGGGAGGAGGAGGACGCTAAAGGACAGCTGTGTGTGGAGTCATGAGGCTTGAAGAGAAGGACAGCTGCATAGAAGTCAGAACAAGTCTTCCGGCGTGCAGTAACCCTCCGAGATCCACCCCTCATTCATTTTAATAAAGGTCAGGTAATCGACACTTTTGTGACCTAGGCGAGTTCTCTTCTCAGTTACAATCCCTCCTGCTGCACTGAAGGTCCTTTCTGAGAGCACACTTGAGGCTGGGCAAGACAAGAGGTTCATGGCAAATTGTGACAGCTCTGGCCACAGATCAAGCCTGCGCACCCAGTAGTCCAGGGGTTCATCGCTCCTCAGAGTGTCGATATCTGCAGTTAATGCCAGGTAGTCCGCTACCTGCCGGTCGAGGCGTTCTTTGAGGGTGGATCCAGAAGGGTTGTGGCGCTGCCTTGGACAGAAAAACATTTGCATGTCTGACGTTACAGACTGGCCAAAGGGCTTTGTCCTTGCAGGTGTGCTCGTGGCAGGATTACTGGCACCTCTGCCCCTGGAATGTTGATGAGTTCCTGAAGTGACATCACCCTTAAAAGCATTGTACAACATGTTTTGCAGGCTGGTTTGTAAATGCCGCATCTTTTCGGACTTGTGGTATGTTGGTAACATTTCTGACACTTTATGCTTGTACCGAGGGTCTAGTAGCGTTGCGACCCAGTACAGGTCCTTCTCCTTAAGCCTCTTGATACGGGGGTCCTTCAACAGGCATGACAGCATGAAAGACCCCATTCTCACAAGGTTGGATGCAGAGCTATCCATCTCCGCTTCCTCATTATCAAGGACTGCATCATCCACGGTCTCCTCCCCCCAGCCACGTACAAGACCAGGGGTCCCCAAAAGGTCACCACTAGCCCCCTGGGAAGCCTGCTCCTGTTGGTCCTCCTCCTCCTCCTCCACAAAGCCACCTTCCTCCTCTGACTCCACTTCTGGCACCTCTCCCTGCGTTGCAGCAGGTGCCTGGGTTCGTTCTGGTGATTCCGACCAGAAATCGTGCGCTTCCAGCTCCTCGTCACGCTGGTCTACAGCCTCATCTGTCACTCGTCGCACGGCACGCTCCAGGAAGAAAGCGAAGGGTATTAGGTCGCTGATGGTGCCTTCGGTGCGACTGACCATATTTGTCACCTCTTCAAAAGGTCGCATGAGCCTGCAGGCATCGCGCATAAGCACCCAGTAACGGGGGAAAAAAATCCCCAGCTGTGCAGATCCAGTCCTACCACCCAGTTCAAAAAGGTACTCGTTGACGGCCCTTTGTTGTTGCAGCAGACGTTCCAACATAAGGAGCGTTGAATTCCAGCGAGTCTGGCTGTCAGAAATCAAACGCCTGACTGGCATGTTGTAGCGCTGCTGAATGTCAGCAAGGCGTGCCATGGCTGTGTAGGAACGTCTGAAATGGGCCGACACCTTTCTGGACTGGGTGAGAACGTCCTGGAATCCTGGGTACTTGGAGACAAAACGTTGGACTATTAAATTTAACACATGTGCCATGCAGGGCACATGTGTTAAATTGCCTAGTCTCAACGCTGCCAACAGATTGCTTCCATTGTCACACACCACTTTTCCGATCTGCAGTTGGTGTGGGGTCAGCCACCGATCGGCCTGTGACTGCAGAGATGACAGGAGTACAGATCCGGTATGGTTTTTGCTTTCCAGGCACGTCATCCCCAAGACAGCGTGACAACGGCGTACCTGGCACGTCGAATAGCCTAGGGGGAGCTGGGGGTGCACAGGTGTGGAGGAGGAGAAGGAGGACCCAGCAGCAGAGTAAGAAGAAGAAGAAGACGAGGTAGAGAGCGATGGAGGAGTAGAGGTGGTGGCAGAACCGCGTGCAATCCGTGGCGGTGACACCAACTCCACTGTTGTTGTTGAGCTACCCATTCCCTGCTTCCCAGCCATTACCAAGTTCACCCAGTGGGCAGTGTAGGTGACATACCTGCCCTGACCATGCTTGGAGGACCATGCGTCAGTAGTCATATGGACCTTTGGCCCAACACTAAGTGACAGAGATGCGGTAACTTGGCTCTGCACATGTTGGTACAGGTGTGGTATTCCCTTTTTAGAAAAAAAATTGCGGCTGGGTACCTTCCACTGCGGTGTCCCAATTGCTACAAATTTGCGGAAGGCCTCAGAGTCCACCAGCTGGTATGGTAAAAGCTGGCGGGCTAAGAGTGCAGACAAGCCAGCTGTCAGACGCCGGGCAAGGGGGTGACAGTCAGACATTGGCTTCTTACGCTCAAACATGGCCTTCACAGAAACTTGGCTGGTGGCAGATGACTGGGAATGGGAACAGGTGGTCAAGGTGGAAGGCGGAGTGGAGGGTGGTTCAGACGGGTCAAGGAGAGCAGAGGTAGAGCAGTAAGATGCTGGACCAGAAGGAGTGTGGCTTTTAGTTTGCCTGTTGCCTTTGAGGTGTTGCTCCCAAAGTGCTTTGTGCTTGCCGCTCATGTGCCTTCGCATAGAAGTTGTACCTATGTGGCTGTTGGGCTTACCAAGGCTCAGTTTCTGACTGCACTCATTGCAAATTACAATGCTTTTGTCAGAGGCACACACATTAAAAAAATCCCACACTGCTGACTTTTTGGAAGTGTGCGATCTGGCGGTAACAGTAGAAGTTGGCGGAGTTGGCGGTATTGGCGCAATGGCGGGTGCGTTGGCCGGCTGAACACAGGTGCCGATACATGTTGTTGCCCTACTGATCCCTGCGGGCTGTCCTCCCTGCTTCTTCTAAGTCTTATTCTCCTACTGCCTCTCTGACTCTCCGTCTCTCCATCTGAACTACCCTCCTCTTGCTCTCTTCTACTAGGCACCCACAAAACATCAATCTCCTCATCATCATTCTCCTCAGATGCATCAATTTCTTCTGACACATCACAGAAGGAAGCAGCAGCGGGGACCTCCTCCTCATCACTCATTATGTCCATCTCTATCGTGTTCTCTGCCAGAATTAAATCTGGTGTAAGGTCCTCATCTCCTTCATCTTCTTCTGGCAATAATGGTTGCGCATTACTCAGTTCAAGAAACTCATGGGAAAATAACTCCTCTGACCCCAGTGAAGAAGGGGCACCGGTGGTGGAGGAAGTGTTACGTGGGGTGGCCATAGCAGTGGAGGATGAGGAGGATGTTGTGGTAAAGTTAGAAACGGTAGAGGATGGGGTGTGCTGTGTAAGCCAGTCAACTACCTCTTCAGCATTTTGGGAGTTCAGGGTCATTGGCTTTTTAAAACTGGGCAATTTGCTAGGGCCACAGGATTGCATAGCAGCACGGCCCCTAGCACGGCCTCTGCGTGGCGGCCTGCCTTTGCCTGGCATTATTTTTAAAAAAACAACAACAACAACAAAAACTCAGTTGGTTTTTCTGGAAACGATAATACACACAGCTAGATGGCGGGTTGAAGAAAACAGTGTGCAAATAATGCCTACAAGGTCAACGTATACACTACTACAGCGGTGGATACGGATTACGTAAAATATATGAATGCTGCTTGAAAAAAGTAACTCAAGTGGTTTTTCTAGAGACGATAATATTATCAATATTTAGACAAAATGTGAACAAGGTCACACAGCTAGATGGCGGGTTGAAGAAAACAGTGTGCAAATAATGCCTACAAGGTCAACGTATACACTACTACAGCGGTGGATACGGATTACGTAAAATATATGAATGCTGCTTGAAAAAAAGTAACTCAAGTGGTTTTTCTAGAGACGATAATATTATCAATATTTAGACAAAATGTGAACAAGCTCACACAGCTAGATGGCGGGTTGAAGAAAACAGTGTGCAAATAATGCCTACAAGGTCAACGTATACACTACTACAGCGGTGGATACGGATTACGTAAAATATATGAATGCTGCTTGAAAAAAAGTAACTCAAGTGGTTTTTCTAGAGACGATAATATTATCAATATTTAGACAAAATGTGAACAAGCTCACACAGCTAGATGGCGGGTTGAAGAAAACACTGTGCAAATAATGCCTACAAGGTCAACGTATACACTACTACAGCGGTGGATACGGATTACGTAAAATATATTATGGCTGCTTGAAAAAAGTCACTCCGGTGTTTTTTCTGGAGACGGTAATATTATGGATATTTAGACAGAATGTGAACAAGGTCACACAGCTCGATGGCGGGTTGAAGAAAACAGTGTGCAAATAATGCCTACAGGGCAAATAATGCCTAAAAGGTCAACTTATACACTACTACAGCGGTAGTAAAATAAAAAAAAGTAAAATAAAAAAAAATGAATATTAAAAAAAAAAATTAAAGTTGGTGCTGCTGAACTACTAGGAGCAGCAGATTAGCACACCAGTCCCACTCCCCAACACTGCTAGACTAATAGCACTGGGCTCTTATAGTAGTAGTAGTAGTAGTAGTAAAACACACAAAAAAATAAATAAAAGCAGTCCTTACAAGGACTACTGTTATTGCAGCAGTCAGCAGATGAGATCAGAAGCAGGACAGCTGCCCACTGCAGCTACATACAGAGCACTGCAGTAGAAGGTAGATTACTAGCCAGCAAAGCTACCTAAGCTTAAATGTCCCTCAAACCCCTGCAGACTTCTGTCCCTCCAATAACAGAGCAGTATCAAAACGATTACTAGCCAGCAAACTTTCAACTGTCCCTGAAATCACTAACAGGCAGCAGCTCTCTCCCTACACTATCTCTTCAGCACACACAGGCAGAGTGAAAAAACGCTGCAGGGCTTCGGTTTTTATAGGGAAGGGGAGTGGTCCAGGGGAGAGCTTCCTGATTGGCTGCCATGTACCTGCTGGTCTGGGGTGAGAGGGCAAAAAAAAGCGCCAACAATGGCGAACCCAAAATGGCGAACGTCGCGCGACGTTCGCGAACTTCCGGCGAGCGCGAACACCCGATGTTCGCGCGAACAAGTTCGCCGGCGAACAGTTCGCGACATCTCTACTGAAGAATCTTTCAATGCCACAGGCAAAAAAAAGCATAGTACTATTCATGGGCTGAAATTGCCTGTGCATGACAGCTTCATAAATCAAAACTCATGTAAATAAAAAGTCGTTGCTTTATTACCCCAGTTTGAAATTGACAGAGAAGGAGTGACTATTTTGTGAGCATGCCAACGGTATCAGTTGAGCTCATTTACTAAAACTGGGGAAATTTGCTCCTGGTCTGTAACCCATAGCAACCATTCAGTGATTAGTTTTGTTTAAAGGGCATGTAAAGTCGGAAATAGAATTAGCCTAGAAATGCTGTATTTTGTATACTAAATAAAAACATGAACTTACTGCACCACAAGCCTAATCAAACAAATAATTTATGCTTTCAAAGTTGGCTACAGGGGGTCACCATCTTGTAACTTTGTTAAACATCTTTGCAAGACTAAGACTGTGCACATGCTCAGTGTGGTCTGGGCTGCTTAGGGATTGTCATAAACAAAGCTGCTTGAGTTCTGCATGGCTGGGAAGTAAGGTGGGGGCTTCCCCTGCTGTTCATAAGTATGATTGTTTCCCTGCTCAGCAGTTAGGGACCATCTGACAATTCCTATCCACAGCAGTAAATGAAGGGTGAATTTCACTGCATACAGTCAGGTTTCTTATAAAAACGGTACACATTTTTTAATTAAAGTATATTGGAGATAGGTTTCTTTTTCATTAAAGAAAGTAAAAATGGGATTTTATTTTTTTGCCTTTACATGCCCTTTAACTATCTGCAAGTACAATGTGAAATAAAAATGTGATTGGCTGCCATGGGTTATTGAATTAATGCTAAAGCACCATGAATAATGTGCAATATGAGGGTTTCCAAGGCATTAGTGGACAATATCATCAGTGCTAGTGATATGCTGCATTAATATCTAAATCTGATATAGTCTTCCAAAGGATTACTGGGAAACGCAACACAATCCCTGCTAAAGTTTGTGGCAAGTGAGTGCAGTGTTCACAGTGACAAGGCTGAAAGGGTTTCTTTAGCACACCAGTGCAATTGAAGGATTATACATTATCCATTATTTACTAGGAGAGTACTGAGACACCAAAGAGGTTATTTATTAAAGTCTGAATGCTTAAAACTAAAAAAATTCTAGTTTTTTTTTTTTTTTACTATAAAATCACGGAAAATCAAAGATGGTTTCAGTAATAAATGACCAGTCCAGTCGGCAATCAGAAAATTGAATGTGATACTGTATCTCCCTCTCTCTACTGTTAATGATTTATCATGACAAGTAACTGAGAGCATCAAGTAAAACACGATAGACCCTATTTATCACTGTATAAAATAACTTCCTTAAAAGCTTTTTGACAATATAAATGATAATCTTTCATTTTCATTTCAAATTTTACCCATGCAATTTAATTTGTAACTGAAGTCCATATGGGATGGGAATGTCATCAATTAACTCTTTTGTCTTTGATATTTTTTAAAGCTAAGCTAAGTACTATAAATACCAAGTTTATTTTAAAGCACAAATGCCACTGACAGTATGGGGCAGATTTACTAAGCTCGAGTGAATGGTTCGAATTTCAAAAAGTTCAAATTTCGAAGTAAATTTTTGGGTATTTCGACCATCGAATAGGCTGTATTCGCCCATTCAACTTCAGTTCGAACGATTCGAAGTAAAAATCATTCGACCATTCGATAATCAAAGTACTGTCTCTATAAAAAAAACTTTGACTTTATACTTCGCCAAATTAAAGCTACCGAAGTGCAATATTAGACTAAAAAAATATAGATTTTTCGAATAGAAAACCTTCGATCGATCGCTAAAAATCATTCAAATCGTTCTATTCGATTGATTTCTATTCGATCGATCGAATACACTAAGGGGCAGATTCACTAAGGGTCGAATTTCGAAGTTAAAAATACTTCGAAATTCGACCCTCGAATTGAAATCCTTCGACTTCGAATATCGAAGTCGAAGGATTTAGCACTAATCCTGCGATCGATCGATCGAAGGATTTTTCGTTCGATCGAACGATTAAATCCTTCGAATCGAACGATTCGAACGATTTTAATTCAACGATCGAAGGAAAATTCTTCGATCAAAAAAAGGTTAGCAAACCTATGGGGACCTTCCCCATAGGCTAACATTGACTTCGGTAGGTTTTACCTGCCGAAGTAGGGGGTCGAAGTTTTTTTTAAAGGGCAAGTACTTCGACTATCGAATGGTCGAATAGTCGAACGATTTTTCGTTCGATTTCGTTCGAATTCGAACAAATTTAACCAATTCGATGGTCGAAGTACCAAAAAAATACTTCGAAATTCGAAGTATTTTTCATTCGAATCCTTCACTCGAGCTTAGTGAATCGGCCCCTAAAAATCCTTCGACTTCCATATTCGAAGTCAAAGGATTTCAATTCGAGGTTAGAATTTTCGAAGTTTTTTTAACTTCGAAATTCGACCCTTAGTAAATCTGCCCCTAGATGTAAAGCATACTGTAACACACTTTGTAGTGAGAAAAGTGTGTGAAGAGCCAAATCTAGCAAAGTTAAAAGATAAGTTTTTTTTGCCTAACAATACATGTACAGGATCTCTTATCTGGAAAACCGATATCCAGAAAGCTCCGAATTACGGAATGGCTGTCTCCCATAAACTCCATTTTATCCAAATAATCAAAATTCTTAAAAATGATTTCCTTTTTCTCTGTAATAATAAAACAGTACCTTGTACTTGATCCCAACTAAGATTTAATTAAACCTTATTGGAAGCAAAACCAGCCTATTGGCTTTATTTAATATCTAAATTAATTTATAGTAGACTTAAGGCATGAAGACCCAAATTACAGAAAACCCCAGGTCCTGAGCATTCTGGATAACAGGTCCCATACCTGTACAAATAATTAGTGATGGGCGAATTTATTCGGCTGGCATGGATTCGCTGCAAATTTACGCATTTCGCCACCTGCAAATAGTTTCAACTGCTGTGAAAATTTGCTGCGACAAAAAGGTCGCTTGTGTAAAAAATGTTGCGCATCAAAAGAATTTTGACACCTATTGACTTTAAAGGGGTTGTTCTCCTTTGAGATAACTTTTAGTATAATGTAGAGAGTGATATTCTGAGACAATTTGTAATTGGTTTTCACTTTTTATTATTTGTGGTTTTTGAGTTATTTAGCTTTTTATTCAGCAGCTCTCCAGTTTGTGGTTTCAGCAATCTGGTTGCTAGGGCAAAATTGCCCTAGCAACCATGCATTGATTTGAATAAGAGACTGGAATATGAATAGGAGAGGGCCTGAATATTAAGATTAATAATAAAAATTAGCATTAACAATACATTTGTAGCCTTACACAGCATTTGTTTTTGTTTTTTAGAAGGGGTCAGCGACGCCCATTTGAAAACTATAAAAAAATAAATAATGAAAACGAATTGAAAAGTTGCTTAGAATTGGCCAATCTATAACATACTAAAAGTTACCTTGAAGGTGAACCAACCCTTTAATGCATTTGGACCAAAAAGTTGCAAGTGTAAAAATTGTCAAGTGCATAAAAATTGTTGCGCGTCAAAATATTTTGACGCCCATTGACTTAAATTTGGACAAAAATGTTGTGCATGTAAAAATTGTTGTGCTTCAAAATAATTTTGACACCCATTGATTTCAATGTTTTTAATTAATTAAAAAATGTATTTAATTAATTTTAAATAAATTTTTAGATGAAGCGAAATGGGACAGATTAGCCCATCACTACAAATAATGTCCATCTGTACAATTATCTGTAAGTGCATGGCAACCCAGAGATTCCAACTGATATCTTTGTCAGGCAGGTTTAAAAATTGATGATGCTCTATTTGCTAGTGCATGATGCAGTGGTCAATGGAAAAGTGAAGAGGAGCCAGAGCTTCTCTTTACTTTAAGCTGTTCCAATTGTTCCAGCATACATGATATGTTACCATAGCATGAATGGCCTCTCTTATGCACTCTGTCCCCTTGCCTAATAGGCTGAATAGTCAGAGATCACACCTGCTCCACCCATTTTACACCAGATCTTCATTCATTATACTTCATTTAATTGTCTTAGTTCATTGTGGGCCAGTAAAACGTATCTGCCATTGACTGTGTACAAGGGGACACCTAGACAGTCTGATTTTAAAATTTGTGTATTTGTGTACCCATAACAATTACAACCTTAGGTCAATTATATGGAAAATACCCTTTTATCACAATATTGGCCTATGTACAGCACAGGACACTGTTAACAGAACTAGCCACCCCTTAAGATTAGAGTAGGGGTCCCCAACATTATTTTACTTTTGAGCCACAATTAATTGTAAAAAGCATGAAAAACGTTCCTGACAAAGAAGGGCTGTGATTTGCTATTCGGTAGCCCCTATGTGGACTGACAGCCTACAGGAGACTTTGTTTGACATTACACTTTTTATTTAAAGGGATACTGTCATGGGAAAAATTGTTTTTCAAAATGAATTAGTTAATAGTGCTGCTCCAGCAGAATTCTGCACTGAAATCCATTTCTCAAAAGAGCAAACAGATTTTTTTATATTCAATTTTGAAATCTGACATGGGGCTAGACATATTCTCAATTTCCCAGCTGCTCCAAGTCATGTGACTTGTGCTCTGATAAACTTCAATCACTCTTTACTGCTGTACTGCAATACATATAACCCCCCTCCCTTTCCCCCCCCCCCAGCAGCCAAACAAAAGAACAATGGGAAGGTAACCAGATAACAGCTCCCTAACACAAGATAACAGCTGCCTGGTAGATCTAAAAACTGCATTGGCGTAAATGGGAAGGCAAAAAAATCACAAGCTCAGTATACCACACACATGCCCTACATTGTTACAGGACCTCCTACCCACTAGGCTACACCTGCTTTTTCAATTGAAAAAAAAGCTCCCATGATGCCAATTTCTTAAAAACATATCTGTGATTTTTAACATTACCTCTGGTCTACTGGTTTTGGCATCTATGTTGCTATTTAAGCAAAAAGTACCCTGCATAGTTTATACATTACTACTAGCTTACAAAGACAGATGCAACCAATATTAAATCTGACCACCAACACGTCGCTTTGCGATTCCTTAATCTTGTTACATACACTATACATGTTGCATACATAAATGAACCCCTTTTTGGAAAATATGAGGATATTAGTAGTCACAGCCTGTATAAAGGTCATTGAACTCTTTGAATTGACTTTTAATACCCTTATATTTTACAGTGGGGGGGGTTTATGAGTAAAGGTTTGCATGCTTGTACAAGTTTACTAATTGATTTTAGTGTCTGGCCAAACCCCTGACTCACACATTTGGTTTCTGTCTTTTGAAATAATTAATAATATAATTATGATGGCAGGTTCCTACACAAATTCACTGAGAGTGTGTATAGGGAAAGACAATCCCAGTTGTTTATGTCTGGGCAGGGTCGGACCCCGCCCCCTACAATGACGCACCGAGCGCGCGTTCGTGAATGCACATATGGCGATGTGTGTCCCGGGAAGAAATAGTCATGGCCATAGGCATTATTCAATTTCAAGTGCATTCCAGTTAAGAGAATGATCTTCTGTGCATATTAGATTCTATGGAGCCTATGGATTAAAAGATATAGAAATCTTCCATTTTCTTAGTACCTCCCTACTCAATATGTATTTGTCCCTCCTGCGCTGTTTTTGTTCAGATTAGAAATGACTTATTTCCCACTGTGACACGCTTCTAGAATAAGTCAGTGCTTTATAAATAAAATACTTTTTTATTGTCTTCTTCATCTTTTCAGCACACAGCAGGGAACAGGTCATGGGTCAGTAACCCCTTCTGCAAACAGTGGTCAGTGGAATCTAAACAAATGCTTTGCTGGTACTAAGCAGCTGCTCATAGACAATTCTGAATTCACAGTCGCTCATTACTAATTCTGACAGTTTTCTAGTGTAACTCAAGCTTCATTTTCAGCACCATTAAACTGCTGCACCAAGACCCCCCCCCCCGCATGTAAGATTTGTGAAGTCTCATATTCAGGTTATAATAAAAATTTTTATTGAAAATAAAAAATAAAAGATAGACGTAATTAGGACGGTACTACTTCAAATACATCTCTTCAGTTTATAAGAAAATCAATGGGCTTCTTTATAATTATCAACGTGATTTGTACAGAGTGGGATGGGCGAATTTGACCCGTTTCGCCAAAAATTCGCCACCAGTGAAATGTCGCGGACGCCCATTAAAGTCTATGGGCGTCTTTTTTTTTTTTGACACATGACGCCATGCAAGTCTATGGGCTTCATTTCCGCCCATCCATACAGACCAATAATTAGTTAAAAGTTGTAAAACACACAGAAAACACATCTGACGAAGTGCTAGAGAGAGGTTAGAATGTAAATGGTATAAATACAGGTATATGCAGAATGCTTGGGAGCACTGATCTTTCCAGTTTGGATTTTCATACCTTAAGTCTACTAGAAAATCATGTAAACATTAAATAATGTTAGGCTGGTTTTGCTTCCAATAAGGATTAATTATATCTTAGTTGGGATCAAGTACAAGGTACTGTTTTATTATTACAGAGAAAAAGGAAAACATTTAAAAAATGTTTGCATTATTTGGATAAAAAGGAAACTATGGGAGATGGCCATCGCCATTAAGTTTTCTGTCTTGCCATATATTACATTTCTATGTTTATTTGAGGAGACAAATAAACACCTGCAAATCAGTTTAGTGCTATTCAATTTTGCTTGAATTGATATTCTACTGCCTATGTCTGAGTACAAATTTATGATTGATGTCACATAATTTAGTCAAATATAGATTTAAGTTTAAAATGAATACACAGATAGTTGAAAGGGATAGATAGATAGATAGATAGATAATAGATAGACAGACAGACAGACAGACAGACAGACAGACAGACAGACAGATA